>NC_134457.1:80347897-80362897 GCF_047948215.1 Lycorma delicatula | reverse complement strand
CTGGCGCTGGTCGGTGCCCGGTCTTCCAGGAAGCACTCCAGAAGCTGACAAATAAACGAACATGAAGATACTGCAGCTTAACATTAATCACTGTGAAGCTGCGCATGATTTGCTCATGCAGACAGTACGAGAATTGAAGGTTGATCTTGTGTTTCTATCGGAGCCATATAAACATCTCACCGGGCAACCATGGGAGACAGACGTCACCGCTAAAGCTGTCATTTGGTCCTGTGGTAAACTCTCCTTCCAGAATGTAGACAACAATGGCAGCGCCGGCTTCGTAGCAGCATCAATAGATGGCATCCGCTTCTACAGCTGCTACGCACCACCTAGCCTCTCCATTGCTGAATTTACTGACTTCTTGGATTGCCTGACCGAAGACGCGAAGCAACATCATCCAGTGGCGATAGCCGGGGACTTCAACGCCTGGGCAGTCGACTGGGGTAGTAGGCAGACTAATGCACGAGGAAGAGAACTACTAGAAGCTTTTTCTACACTTGATGTAGTCTTGCTCAACAGTGGTGACAGGCCGACCTACACCAAAGGTGACGCAAGCTCGATTGTGGACCTCACTTTTGTCAGTGCCAGCCTTGCTAAAGGTAACTCCAACTGGAAGGTACTAGACATCTACACTGCCAGTGACCATCATGCTATACTCTGGGAAACGTCTAACGACCAGAAACTCAGAGGGCCTAACAAGCCATCTAACATCGTTGGTTGGAAGGTGAAATCCCTAGACCCAGAAGTATTGATAACAGCCCTCGATAGTGATCCGATAGAGACTGGATGTGCAGAAGAACATACTAAGGCCCTGATGATGCGAGTAACACAAGCTTGTGATGCCAGTATGCCTCGCAAACGTGTTATCAATTCAAGACCTGCGGTACACTGGTGGAACGATCACATCAGCAACCTTCGTAAAGAGTGTCATAGGAAAAGAAGATTATCTCAGCGTGGCTATCAACGACCCAACTCTGCAGTGCTGATTGCAGAGTATAAAAAAGCTCGTCGTGAACTCAATAAGGCCATAAAAGAGAGCAAAGGAAGATGCTGGAAAGAGCTCATATACGAGGTGGACAAAGACGTGTGGGCCAGGCCTTATAAAGTGGTCATGACCCACCTGAAGAAACAACAAATGCCGTCACCTACGTGTCCTCAGCTCCTTCAGAAAATCGTCACTGCGCTGTTTCCACAGCAACACAGTCTCGATTATCAGTTAACGCCAGGCGAACTAGACGACATTCCACCTGTCACTGAAGAAGAGTTGCTGGAGGCCTGTAATCGTGTAGGAAATAATAAAGCGCCGGGATTGGACGGAATCCCGAATATAGCCTTGAAAACCATCATAAAGGCAGCACTAGCATTATTTCTAGACGCGTACAACGCATGCCTCAAGGAGGGGACTTTTCCTCGTAAGTGGAAACAGCAACGGTTAGTACTGTTACCTAAAGGGAAGAAACCGCCAGAAGAACCGTCATCTTACAGACCACTCTGCATGCTAGATACGGCGGGTAAGATATTTGAGCGTATCATCCATCAGCGAATAGATGCAGTGGTTGACCCACTCCTGGCAGATAATCAGTATGGATTCCGGAAAGGACGATCAACCCTGGACGCGATCAACCTAGTTGTCAATACGGCCAAGGAGGCGATCGCAGGAACTAGATGGAAGGGTGGATCGAAGAAGTACTGCCTGGTTGCTGCCTTAGACATCAGAAATGCTTTCAATTCCGCTAATTGGGACTGCATCATGCAAGCTCTCGACGAGAAAAACGTGCCAGTATATCTTCGCAGACTAGTGATTAGCTATTTTACAGATAGAGTGCTGAAGTACGATACAAAGAATGGTCCGAAAGAGTATGATATAACCGGTGGTGTGCCACAGGGCTCTGTTCTCGGTCCACTTTTGTGGAATATCATGTATGACGAGCTCCTGAGATTGAAGTTTCCAAGATGTGTCAAACTGGTAGCGTATGCGGATGATGTTGCCGCAGTGATCGTCGCCAAGCACCTCGACGAGATTCAACAGCTGTTTGACATTACTTTTGAGAAGATCAACCAGTGGATGGATACAGTTAACCTTCAACTGGCCAAGCAGAAGACCGAAGCAGTGCTTATTACCAGCCGAAAAAAAGTTGAAACAATTAAGCTAAAAGTCGGTGACCAAGAAATTACATCACAACCTCATATACGATATCTGGGAGTGATGCTTGATGCCCGACTCAACTTCAAGCAGCAAGTAGAACACGTCTGTACGAAAGCGTCAGTAGTGAGAGCTAGTCTCGCACGATTGATGCCGAACGTCGGAGGCCCAAAGCAGAGCAGAAGGCTACTATTGTCATCAGTAGTAACATCGGTGCTCACTTACGGAATATCTATTTGGGCTGACGCACTAGAGACGCAAGATTCGTGGAGAAAGGCGGGACCGATATATCGTATGAGTGCATTACGAGTCGCAAGCGCTTTCCGCACAGTGTCTGAGGAAGCAGTTTGTGTCATTTCCGGAACTCTGCCTCTTAGAGTTCTAGCTGAAGAACGACGCAACCTTTACCATCGGAAGACGTCAACCTTACTGAGTGCTGAAGAACTCAAGACAGAAGAGCGACAGAAAAGCATCGCACGTTGGCAGCTACAGTGGGATGTTGCCGTGAAAGGCAGGTGGACACACCGTCTCATACCACGGATTGACTTTTGGCTGAATCGTAATCACGGTGAGGTCAACTACTATCTAACGCAGATGTTATCAGGACATGGCTGCTTTCGAGAATACTTACACCGCTTCAAGCACGATAATTCTCCAGAGTGCCCGTCCTGCCCAGGAGTCAATGAAGATGCAGAGCATGTTTTCTTTGTGTGCCCACGATTTTATCCACAGCGTGATCAACTCGAAAACATCTTACATCAAAGTATCCAACCTGAGACACTAATAGAAGCAATGTTGTCGTCAAAAGCCGCATGGAACGCAATAAGCACGTTTGCAACAGACGTCCTTACAGACCTGCGTTCCATCGAAAGAAAAAGAGCAAAGGACCACAACATCTAGAAGAAAGAAGTAATAACATCTTAGCTACCAGAAGGAAGAGCAGTAGCTAAATCCTCCCCCCCGCGAAGTAATGCCTAACGGCGGATACCTTGGGGGATCAGAGCTCAGAGGATAGCGGAGGTTTTAGTCGGTATTAGCATTAACAAGTCACCTTTAAGTTAATGTTTGAGTCCGACATACCAGGCAAAACATCTAAGCCAGAGATTCGTAAAGGAATTTCCTTCGCTATATAAAAAAAAAAAACACACATACACATATACATATACACACATATACACATATACACACGTATATACCCGTATATACACACACACACACACACATAAATAAACGTATACACACACACACACACACACACACATACACACACACACACACACACACACACACACACACACATACACATACACCGTCTGTATTTAATCATTTTTACCATTTTTAATCGTTAAAAATGATTAAAATGATTTTTTTGTATTTTAATCATTAAGTATTTCACGTCATTACTTTCATCAGCTTTGGTGATAAAATTTAATCATTTTAGTATTTAGGCATGCAGTTAAACAAATGTATCAATTAACTAGATATAAAGATTGTTTATCTGATACTGTTATATATATATATATATAACTTTACCTTACACTGTACAGATCTAGAGAATGTCTAATGGTTCTATTATTTAAAAACTTGAATGCTTCCAATTCAAGGTCCTTGGAGTTATTTTAATAAATTTAATTGTGATATACGTTTTTCAGATTTAGAATATGCCAAGAATAAAAGAAAAAATCTGATGTGGACAATGCATTCTTGTACGCCTATTAATACCTATATTCATTTTTTTAAAAATTAAAAGTACATAAAATGTTATTTCATTAATAACTTCTGATATTTTTTCATATATATTTTTTTTAAATTGTTGTTATTGAATTATTATTTACTGTAAATTTTTTTTTTACAATCAGAGGTTAACAATTACTAATGTCAATATATTTAATTTAAAAAAAAGTTAAAAAAAGGTGAAGTCTGATTCGAACCGATGTGCCTTCCCCTTGTAAGAACAAAATATTTCATTAAACTTTTATTTGGCTGTAACTCTAGAACCAATGAAAATAACTACCACTTATGATAAATCGTTGTAGAGCTCTCGATGAAGGGCTTAAGTCCAAAATCTAAATGTTTTGGATTTTAGGCTTTTTGGCTTTTTTGGACATTTCTGGGTCAGTCGATAGCAATCAAAAGGGGAGGTGCACAACTAGATGTTACAAGAATCCTAAAACCAAAATTTCAACATCCTATGGTTAATCGTTTTTGAGATACATACGTACGACAGACGTCACGCTGAAACTAGTCTAAATGGATTCAGGGATGGTCAAAATGGATATTTCCATTGAAATCTGAAAACCGAAATTTTTCGCGGTCACCAACAATACTTCCTTTACTTCGTACAAGGAAGTAAAAATATCAAGATTAAACGAGCGATACCAAAGAAGTATTTCCATAAAAATTATTTGGTACCTAATTTGTTAGATAACAGAGAAACTAGTTTTAAAGGAATAACACGTAACAATATACTTAATTTAATTACATATTTCCTGATTTTATGTAATCTTTACTATTATTTCTAATTTTCTCTTTTGTTTGTCTGTTACAAGTATAACATAACTAGATATACTATTTTTGTTCACCTAGTAATGGATAAGTTAATCACAGCTGGATGTATAACTTTTACTTATTTGTTCTTATATTTGGCTCAGCAAATTACTTTTCAAGGAAAAGAAAATATTGAAATTTTCATATACGTGAGAAAAGGTTGTTCTTTTAAATTTTTTTCTACCAAAATATTTCATAATTTTCTACCGAAATGTACAAAAAAATCCCCATATAGTAATAGTCGATACTGTCTCCCGACCACCATTTGGTTCTAGTTTACAAATCCAGAAATTAGCTTAGTGATCCAGAAATTTAATGTCTACTTATTTCACGAATGAAGGACGTAGATGTCCATGAACCAACAAAATTGTGCACAAGATATTTGACAACATCCGTTGTATAATTATGATTCAATCAATTAGTTAGGAAAGCAATAAAGCGCGTCCCCGTAATTTGAAAAATGTTTTAGATAAATTATAGTCTAAACAAGTTATTTTTCTAGACAGATTTTATGAACTTTAATTTTAGGAGATAGGAAGGAATTAGGTAACGCCATATGAAATACGATGCGTGTTTTTAAGTAAGGTCAAAGTTGCAAAGGTTTTTGCGTGACGTGTTTGTTGTGAATCTTTGAGTGACATGTTTTCTATGCATTAGTTGAATTGTGAATTTGGTAAGGGACATTATTTGTGTTTAATCAGGTTTTACAGCTGATGAGTATTAAATGTTTAAAATAGCCCACTAGGGCGTAAATAACGAACAATTGGGGGTAACACAACTAGTTAACCCCAACATAACCTATTAAGTTCGGCTAATTCGGCGCTAATCGTCGAATTAGCCGAACTACTAGCACACTACTATCGTCGTAAACAAACACTCAGACTCTTCCACTTCCTCTGAGTACAGTGAAATAGTTATGAATATGAACGACGAAGTAAGAGTGTATGAAAATGTTTGAGAAGGCGCCTGGGGGTAACAGATTACAAGCAATCTGGAATAATCATGATGAACTGTCGAGTGAAGCCAGTCGTTCAGAAAATGACGCTTGTCTTACTAAACAGATGAAGAAATCGGGGAGTTACGCCACTGCAACTTAAAAACTAACTTACCCCAATAAAAATCCATAGTAATAGATTTCATAGGGGGTATTTTGATCAGTACCTATATTGTGGCCATCGGTAAATTAGTCGCTTACAAAAATCTACCTCCTTACCAGTCTAACAGACATAGTTAGGCGACTACACAAACCGTTTCTACTGAAGGGGATTTTAATGCTCACTCAACTGGGGCTGCAATAGGTTGGACGTTAGGAGTAAGTTAGTGGAAAAATTTCTTGAGAGTCCGGAGCTTTTTCTTAAACCTGGGCACACATACATACCTCAACAGTATTATATGGGACTTTTAGTGCCATTGACCTAACCATATGTGCGCCTCATCAGCCCAACTCTATGAATAGGGTGTCTTACAGGGACTATACGGCAATGACCATTCCCTATTGAGATAGCGATTAAACACCGCAAAGTAACCAACATTCCAAGAAGAGTGAGCCCTAGATGGCTAATGCAGCACGCTGACTTGAATAGATTTAAGGAACTGATTTTTGAAAGCGTTAGAGGTCTACATCTGACAGGCGACGGGGTGCAAGTAAATGAATATGTTAGGGACTTTGCGCATCATGTAAAGCGCGCTGCTGAGCTCAGTATACCAAAAGATTCTGGGTTCATTGGTAAAAAAAACATATTCCTTGGTGGAACAACGAATGAAAATTAGCGATGCAAGCGTTAGAATAGTTATCTTACCCGATCTAACCAGACTGTATATGATTTGGTTAGAATGGCCATGTAATACACAACTTAATTAAAACTTAATTTTCTGAGGATTAAGAATAGCCCTGAATTCAGCTTAGAGGACATACTTTGGTGGAATACTAACATCAACCGGGAGCTGAACGCCCCTCTAACCTTGAGCGAATTACAGGTTGTACTTGCAATATAAAGTCTTCTAGCCCTGGACCCGATGGAATATTAGGTCTTCATACGTGAACTCTCAGATGAAGGCCTCCACCACCTCTTAGAATAGGCCTTCACACCTATTGAACAATATCTTGGAGGAAGGAATGTTTCTAGACGTCTGAAGGGAGGCTGTAGTCATTCCTGTGGCTAAGCCCAATCGTGACATCACTTAGAACTACCGTCCGATTACATCAACATGCACCCTTTGCAAGGTGATGGAGAAGATAAATAACAAATTGAATGGCATTTGGAAAGAATTAAATTCTTCTCCCAATACCAATACGGATTCAGAGAAATCTACCATGGATCACCTAGTATCTATACAAACGGATGTGCGTGAGGCATTTGTCTTTAAGGAGCAGATGTGACTTTTGATGATAATTTGACTTTCTCGAGTCACATTAAGTACATTAAGGCTGAATGTGTAAGGAGAATTAATGTCCTTAAACTCACATCTTGCAATTGGGGTTGCTGACACACATTATTCTGAACACTTATAGAAGCATTGTTCTGTCGAAGCTAGAACAACGAAGCTGTCGGAAGCTACGGGTCTATCCTGTATGACTTGGGAGAAAAATTTGCCACTACCTCTATAATGTAACTCCCGTTACATTACAGGAGGAAATACCAGGCTATCAATTACGCGATCAAGTCCCAATCTGTCTTGAGCCGCAGACGATCTGAATCCATGGTCCAAATAATTTGATACCCTCTCGAAGAATAAATAAGAATGTGGTATTGGTATGGATCCCTGGCCATTGCGGAATCCTCGGGAACGAACGGGCTGATGAGGCTGCCAAGAGAGCGGCAATAAATGGCCTCCGAGTAGAATTGACTTGTGAGAGCGGCTTCATGAAAACAGTCCGTGTTAAACTTCGTTCTCAGTGGAATAAGTTCTGCCTGCTAAGTCCTCCCACGGTCTTACGTAGCATCCGGAAGAACGTGTTCGAGAAACCTTTTATCCCAAGCAACAGAAGAGACAGTCATGCTAACTGGGGTGAGGAATGGACATACTAGGCTTACCCACGCTCATTTATTTGGCTCTCCTCAGCAGAACTGTGAGTGAGGCGTACAATGTAAAATGGTCTGTACATTACTTGCTCATAGATTGCCCAATCTTCGGATCTATTCGACAAAAATTAGACCTTTAGACCTGGGTTTGTTAAACCGGAAGGAATGCATAAAAAGACTGTTGCGGTTTTCTCTGGTAGTGGGATGAAGAAAGTAATTTAGCGGTTTTGGTTAGTTGCGTAATTTAGTTTGTGTTTATCGTTTCTTGTTTTTGGTGTTTATTATTTACGATCATGTATTTACGTTTAGGTCGCTAATGATTAGAATTGTTGATGAGACTAGAAATAAGTATTAAAAAAAAAAATTATTTGCAAAGTTGACGAAAAAACAAACGTATCAAGTCAACTACGTTGATAGCAGTAGATAACTTAAATCAAAATTATTTGGACGAAACCTACCAAAGACTACTAGGGTAATTTCATCTACTAAATGAAAAAGAATTGTCGGAGTCTTGAGTACATTTTTTCGCGAATTAGTAGTGAAGATACATTAAAGTAAAATAAAAATTACGAATTAAAACGTGATACTTCTCTAAAGTCAGCTAAATAACTAAACAATATTTTACAAAAATATGGAACTCGAATTATTTTTAATTTAGGTTAGTTTTTGGTTTCACTTTTCTCCCTTACCTCGTCCTTTTAAAAAATGACTCGTATTATTACTATTCATTTTCTACAAACATTTTCATATATAGTTTTCAGCTAAAATGATCGGTTTACGCCCTAAACAGTGATATCATTAATAAAAAAAAACCACAGTTCGTTTTTTACATCAATCAATCAATTGAGACAATTTTTTTTTTTTTTTTTTTTTTTTTTGAAAAAAATATGAAGAATCACTTCCCAGTATGATACAATGTAATTGCATGCAATTACTCAAGTAAATTGAAGCACAACACTTTTTCTTAAAAAAAAAAAATGGCTATTTTAAAAAAATTAAAAAAGTATAATAAAATAATTTTTTTTGTAAAATAAAAATTTCTTATTTGAAAAATAAAATCAAATTTATTTGTAATAAAATCAGAAATCTTATTTGATAATTATAAAAAAATGCCATCAGTGTTTTGTAACTCAAATTCATAACAGTTTTTATACATAAAAATATTTTTTATAAAGAAACCATAAATAGTTTTTCTTTTAAAATACAGTGTTACTTATTTCATACTGATGTATTTTTCATACGCGTTATGTAATATCACAGTGGTAAGAGTTTACACATGATACTTGACTGTAGGGTCACTCATTATTTTTAATTATTTCATCAAATAACGATTATTTTAATATTAAACAAAAAAAAGAAAAAGACCTTGTAGTTTTCTCATTTAAATTGTTTTGAATATTTCTTGCGCAAACATTTATACATAATATAATTTTTTTTTTTATTATAATAAAATAAATGAAAATAATAAATATATATATATATTATTTATTATATATATATATAAAATAATAGTTATAATTATAATAATAAAAGTTAATTAATAAAAAAGACGTACGGTAAAAAATAATGTAAATCTTCGAATTTCAGATCGTTTTAGCAGCTCATGCTTTTAACATTTTAATTATTTCTTTCATTCTTTTTATTGTTTCTATATCTTGACGCAGATTTCTCGCCTTTTGCGGTTTTTTCGAACGGCTTTTTTGATACGGACAGTGTAGATTTTATTTCTATTATTACAATGTTCGTTACAATAAAAATGTAAATTAATCTCTTCAAGGATATCATAATTATGCAACAATAATTATACATAGACTAGTTGACAGATTACTCCCATGTACAAAAACAAAATGAACTAAGAACAAAGTATCTATTATAAAGAAATACAATTTAATTATTCCCTTTATCTTAAGTAAGACTTCCCGAATCTCGAATAAAACCAAAAGTACTAAATATAACTAAATTTAAAAAATAAACTTAAAAAAATGTATAACCGTAAACAACACACACGTCATGCTCAAGATAAGTTAGATATGCTTAAGAAACAACAAAGATCCTATTTTAGGAAATTGTATATCTTAACGAAAAAAGATTTTGAAAAGATGAGATTGGATGTGTAATAACATTTTAGAGGAATAAGTGTATAAAATAAAAGAAAGGTGTGGTGGTTTAAATATATTTAAGAATCTCTCTATTAAAACAATTCCCAAATTTTTACAGAATACTAACTATCGAATATAATGTAAATCATTATAATGTTGACTGGTATAATCTTATATTACAGTATAGATCACCGTAGAAATTGTAGATTAGACCTGAATGTAGTACAGTTATGCCCAAAAATAACATACCAGATTTGTTCTGTCACTGAAATTCAAGTACATTCAGCCTGCATTTTAGTACATTCACTCGGTTCATCATAACTCTACAGTACAATAGGGAAATTTTTACCTCTTGTTTTAAATTCGTTACGGTAAAAAGAAAAGCTGCAACGTATATACAGAGTGTATCATACCGTTCTCTCGGGAGTTTAACCTGTTTTATTCGTGAATATAATGGAAAAGGTTCATATAAACATTAAGCTAAAATGTTTCGTTAGCGATTTACGGCTAGTGAAGGATTTCGCTCGGATTTCAGCAACCCTGCTGAAATGAGGTCATACTGAAATTTTTAGAACGTTAATTAAGGAGCAGAATTAGTGATTTATGGGTTTCACTCCCTCTATGAATCATGAGACCTTGCCGATGATAAGGGGCTTGAGTGCTCAGTGATACAGAGTAGCTGGACCGAAGATGCAACCATATCGGAGAGGTGTATGTTGAATCAGACTAAGGAATGATTTCTGAAAGAGGGCAGCAGCTCTTTCAGTAGTTAAGGGCGTAGGTCAGGACGACTTAAACGGCCATATCATCACACAATCTTCTGAGTACTGCGCAGATGAAAACAATGCAAAAAATACATCTGCTTTTTTCCAAGAAAATGTAGCTCTCTGCGTTTTTATATAACAAAGATTGAGGCGCCTTCCTTGTTAAAATATTCCAGAGGTAAACTAGTCCCCCGTTCGGATGAGGACTACTAAGGACTACTACTAACAATAACGTGGAATGTTTGTTAGAAGTCTAAAAAAGGTTAGAAAATTTAAAGAGGGCATAAAGAGGATAGGATAAATGTAGATAGGTTAGGTAATTTTAGAATATCTCAACTTCAAATAATGGGCAGGCAGGAGTAGGTTTCGTAATGAACAAGAAGATTGGGAAGAGAGTAGAGTATTTCAAAATGCAGAACGACAGAATCATTGTAATAAGGATAAAATCCAAACCTAAACCGACAACGATAGTTAATATCTGTGCTTTCAAGTGCTCATGATGATGATGAGGTAGTGTGTGTACAAAGAAATTGAAGCAATTAAATACATAGAAGGGGATGAAAATTTAATAATAGTTTGAGTATGGAAGGCAAGCATTGGAAAAGGCAAGGAAGGAAATATAGTGAGTGAATACGGGCTAGGCAAAAAGAATGAAAGAGGGGACCGACTTTGCACGAAGTATAATTTAGTAACTGTCAACACTGCCAACACCTAGTTTAAAAATCATAATAGAAGGATATACACATGGAAAAAGCCAGGTTATACTGCAAGGTATCAGATTAGATTATATATCATGGTTAAGCAAAGATTTAGAAATCAACTCGACTGGCAAAACTTACCTTGCAGCAGACATTGATAGCGATTATAGAGACACATTTAGGCCACATATTAAGGCATCCTGAAATAGTTGCTTTAATATTGGAGGGACAGGTAGAAGGATAAAATTGAGCAGGCAGGCAACGTTTGGAATATTGTAAAATGAATTGTGTGTTAGAGATGTTAGGATGTAGGGACTATACAGAGATGAAACGACTAGCACTATATAGGAAATCTTGGGAGAGCTGCATCAAACCAGTCATATGACTGAACACAAAAAAAACCGGGTTTTAATCTCAAAAATTGAGTAAAATAGGTCCCAGATCCGTATCTGCAGTAGTTTGAGAAATCTGGGGTGAAAACCAATAGATAAAAAACCCTGTTTATGTTTGACGTACAATAACATTGTTAAATGGGTAAACGTACAACATTTAAAGAAAACTGGTAGAGAATCTAATTCTGAACAAAATGGTAAGATAAGTTGAATAAAACAATAAAAGTTAGAAAAATTCGAATTTGATTTAGAAACAGTACACTAGACCAAAGTGCATTACATGTATAATAAATGTTCAAAAAGCCCGCCATTTTAAACTCATTTCTTGGAACGTTTCTGTACTGCTTTTGTTGATCTTTTTAGTTATTCAGGGCTGTCCGTAAGTTGCTCAACCGCATCTATAATGCGGACAATCAATTCTTCACGGGAATGTATTTTTGTTTGTGTAATTTTTTGAACAATTTTTGTTTTTGAATATTTTCATCCATCCCAGATGCAAAAATCTATTGGTTTAACTTGGTGGCTAGGAATGTGGACCTCCACGACCGATTCATTTCTCAGGGAAATGATTTAAGTGATTGGAAGCGTCAGACGCAAAGTGGAGAGGCGGGTATACTTTGCGTCTCATCGCTACATCCTTCAGCTTTCTATTTCAGCAGCCGTAGCATTACTATTACACATTCCCAAAATGAATTCTGTATGAGCTTATTCCTCAGTTGTAACGTCAAACCGATAAAACTTCTACTGAATTCACAGAAAACCTTCGCTAACGATGGGATATATGATATACTTAATGTACCTTACAGAATGATTAAACACTAATAGCATATTGCGCATTATTGACCAGCTGTTATTTGATTGCCAACTTTGAAATAATAATTTTTCAAGTAACTATTGTATTTTTGTCATTAATAAAATTATCTATGTAATTTTTATTTTACAGTTGTGTAATTTCCAGTTATTTTTTTTTTAATTTTTAACAGTAATTTCAAACAGTAAATTTTGTTTTTACTAATTTTTCTCATTACCAAAAAATAATTTTTTTTAAAATTATAGTAAGGTACTACTGTTTCAAAAATTCGAATTTACAGTTTTTCTATCATTTCTTTTTTTTAACAAACTTATTTTATACAATTTTTTACAGAATTAAATTTTCTATAACTTCTGTTAAAAAGTTTGTGTTTGTTACCCATTTAACAAAGTACGTCAAACATAAAAAACGGATTTTTTAACTCAATTTATTGAATTTCATTCTAAATTTTTCAAAAACTACTGAAGATATAGTTGTGGGACCTTTCTTCTTCAATTTTTCAGCTCAAAAACCAATAAGAATCACAAATTTTGCTCCTTAATTAACGTCCAAATTTCAGTACGACCTCATTTTACCGGGGTAGCTGAAATCCAAGCGAAATATTTCACTAGTCGTAACTGGCAAACTAAGCATTTTATGAAATATTTTTATATGGATTGTTTCCATTATTATTTTCATGAGTAGAATAGGTTATGAAAATCACGGGAGAACTTCGTCACATTCTACATAACTAGTTAATTTACCAACATATGTTGAGAGGTTAATTATTAATTTAGCGTATGGCACCAAAACATAATACCAGTTAGTCAAAAATTACAAATAAACATTTAACAAATTAATATAAGCTACCGATTCTGGAGTCGCCATCAGGAAATCAGGAGTCCCTTCAAAAGCTGTCCTAGGGAAAACTTCTGTGATGTGTTTTAACAGTTTTTCACCACACTCACAAAGGAGCGTCGGTGTTTTACCCCATTTATATAGGAAATAGGCGCACCTACCATGCTGAGTTCATATTCTGTTTAGCGTTGACCATATTATCAGAACGGCCTGATGAAAATGACAAATTACCATAATTTGTCCATTAAAATACACTCAGTTCGTTATTTGTTTACTTTTTTACACCTGTATTACCGTAAACACCCATGTACCGCGCGCATCAATTTTTTTTTCTGAATGGCAGTTGCGAAAATATCCTGCGCGTTGTACAAGGATTTTAAGATTTCACATTGATGATGTGAAACATTTTAATCTTTAACCGTATATATTAATTAATCCATGCAGGAGATAAGATAAACTGCTTTGTTTTCATTACGAAACTATATTTATTAGAATAAACCGATTTTGATAAAACAAAGTTTAGTTATGGGTAATTACCGGTATTAGAAAATGTAACTCTTATTTACGACCTGGCGCAAGACTTAAACTGTCCTTTGGAAATTTTTCTCAGAGCCTATTGTTAGTTTAATAGAAAACACCTTTTTTGATAATATTGTAGTAATTCTGATTATACTGTGACAACGACCGTTCAGTATGAATTGCTTACCTGAAAGGAGAATGGAAATCGTGCTACGTGAAGAATATATTATTTAATAGAATCCTGCATTCGTGAGTGGGGAAAGAAACAAATTTCTCGTACGCAATAAAACAAGAGAGCATAGTTTTTTTTCCGACAGAAAAATGCTAAATATCCGGAAATAGAAAAAAACTCACAGGGCATATATTGAATATCAGTCAGCATGGATAATAGATTTCTATCGAAATCTGTCAAATGAAAGCCATGAAAATCACTGACGAAATAAATATCGGTAGGGATTAATTTTGAAGCTAGTTTTGACTGTGTACGTCGATTTATTTGCCGGATAGTTTTTTTTTATACGAAGGAAACAGGAAAAAGAAACAATTATTCCTTAATCAAGTTTGCAATACGAACTAGACATCGATGACTAAAAATTCCATCGACAACAGCATTTGAAAGTGTAGGTGCAAAGAGTGTTCAGATACGAACTACAGATTACGAAAAAAATCAACATCACCGAACTGTGTCAGTGATGCTGATAATGTTTTCGCACGGAAAATAATATCCCAGTTTGTAATTTAAAAAAATATTTCTACCGAAAGGTAAACAAATTTCCACCCGATATTGTATCAGCACAAGAAAAGGATGGATGAATTTGTAATTCATTTATTAACATAAATTCATTCATTCATTTCATTAACATTTATGACAGTAATCCATTCATTTCATTAACATTTGTACTGGATTGGATTAAATGGATCTGGAAGTATCAACCACGAGCTTTATTACGAAAACCTTCTATACTTTTAATAGACTGTTTTAGGGGGTCAGACGATCGATGACATAAAGCGAGGATTGATCGCGGGAAATTCTGATCGGGTTATTTCTGGTGGAATAATATGTATTCTTCAACTGCTAAATATGTGTAAATTGACTATTTAAATCAAAATCTGTAAACACAACACAAACCGGTTGGCCAACACGACACACGACTATATCATCTGGTA